>NW_026261764.1:0-9992 GCF_024628925.1 Lodderomyces margitis
ATCGGGATTCACAGATAAGGTCCAAAACTTGATCGTCATTGCCGCCGTCACCAACTCCAATGATATAACACAACACCATTGGAAAGCATAACCCCAACCTAAAGAAAATCCTAGTGAGTCATCGATAAATTTGGAATAGTAGGATTGGAACCCACCAGGTAAACCAGGGTAGGCAATCGATAATTCTGACACTGATGAAATCGTCGGCACAAGCATAACCAACCCCGTTATAGCATAAGCAATCAAGACACCAGCAGGACCAGCCATACGCAATTTATCACCAGCTGCCACTAATAGCCCCGTACCCAACCCCGTCGACAATGACATTAATCGTAATTCGTTTTTGGAAATGGCCTTTTTTCGATCGTCACCTTGGTTGGCTGTGGGTGGAGCTCGTTGAAATCCATCAATGAAGGAATCCCAGTGTCCTTTAAAGCCCTGTGTGTGATTGTGTTGTGGAGAGATGGTTCCTGAGGCCGAGGAATAGGTGTCGTCTGCTTTGTCGAAGTCTTCTAATTGTACCACATGAGGTTTTGAAAATGACATTTTTGGCATCGCTTTGTTTGTTGTGTGAAGAACTTTTATATGATAGTATAGTGATTATAGTTGTTTTGTAGTAGCTTTTGTAAATACAGTTTGTATTTTTACAGTTTTAAGTTTATGACTCTGGTATATTTCTCGATAATCTTGTACTAGTATATATTGGCATAACAAAGATTCTCTCTTCAGAATCTATATCTAGTTGAATATGTATGGTAATGCAAAGCTATGAAAAAAGACCCTTAAAGGAACAAAAGAAAGTGTAAAGTAAAGTAATGTAAAAGAAAATAAATAAGAAAGAAATAACGTTTTATTTGCAATATTTTGAATTAAGAATACTTTTGAGGGACTATATATAACGTTAGAAGAAAAAGAGTCCTTTGTTGAAAAAGTCCGATGTGATTTACAAAAACTAAAAGAAAAATTTGAAAGTGCGGGGGGACTAAGAAAGGGATGGCACAGCGGAGGAACTGATCTGCATGTAAAGAAACGACAAAAGAGAAAATGAGGTAAGCCAACTCACTACTATTGTTATATAAATGTGATTATCATTAATCTCAATACATAATTGGTTTCAGCTTTTTTTTTTTTTATTTAATCAATCAAGAAAAATAAATCTTTTTGTTTGTTTTTAGGGCATTTCCCATTGTTTTCATTGCTACTGTGGAATGCAAAGTACATCCTCTTAAAGTTTTAAAGGGTATTACAAAGCGAATAAATAATGATATCATATATGCACCCACAAAACTTTGCATCTTATGGTCATCTCCGAAACACGGTCTCACCAGTATACCAGCTATATAGAAGTTGCTTTAAAAAATTAATTTACTATTGTAGAGTATATATGGTTGGATGTCTATTTACTTGCTCTATCATCAATCCACCACAACTGCTTCTGTTCGGCTTTGGACAACACTCTTTCTTCATTGCTTTTATTTGCGCTACAGTGGCTTATATTATTTTTTTTTCTTTTATTTCTTTTTCTTGTTTAGAGATATTATTTTGACACAAAGTTTAGAACTCTATTTTCTTTAAACCATTTGAGAAGAGCAAAATGTTGAGATATTATTTAATGCATTGGTGATTGAGCACGACCTAAGCTATGGTGTAGTTCTTATTTGCCCAAAGATCAAAATAGAGAATTTGGATATCTTGCCAATCCAGAGAGAAGAGAAGGAGAGAAAGTGGGAGGAGGAGGCAGGAAACAATGGATTTACACCTCGCCTCAGGTATGCATTTGTCGCGTGATTAACATAATTGCCAGGACTAAACTATTTTTAGTCATCTACTGCATTCTTCTTTTCTCTTGCTTTCACTTGTAGTTGTGGTCATTATTGAAGGTTTGACTTTCTAGTTGAACTTCTTTGCCCCACTTGACTGCTTAGACATATAAACGTATATATATATATATAAAGTGTTGGGGTTTAATGTCCGAGGATCATAACAGAAAACAATAGAGAAATTAATGATTTTTTTAAGTTTAGATAGACACAGAAACGTTTCTTTAAAACAATTTATTTTCTTTTGTCTTGTTCTTGTTTGTGTAACCTCTCTAACAATTGCCGTTTGAAAAAGAAAATAAAAAAAAAGGTGAGCAGAGTATTCTATTCACTGAGTATTCTATTCGCTGAGTTTTCAGAGCAACTTCGTCTTGATTTATTCTCTTACCAAGGCGAGAGCCTTAGTTACAAAGTGTGATTTTCTAGTCACTACTTTGATGCAAGAGATCTACTTCTAGTAGTCAAATAGTCTCGTCAAGATAGAAGAATGTAAATAAAACTGGAGCATGGACTTTCCTGCACTTTTCGCTAAGTGCCAGGTCGATTCGGCCCGGTAAACGTATCATCTCCTGTACTCATGCATTTGATTCGTCTCCTATGACGAGAGTTTTCACCACGTATATGCATGTTTTGTTTGTTTGTGTGTCTTACCACTCAATTTGTTCAATCAATTCTCTCACTTTTGTTTTTTTTTATTGTTCGCAAGGCATTTTAAAAAGGTTAGTGTTTAGCGATCACGGCGAATATTCACTTTTTTAAACAAAGTCCGCGTTTTTTTCTCTTACATGTTACATACATATGGAAAAAAAAAGCCGCTAACTAAAAAGTGTTCACTAAACATGTAGATGTTAAATACACTCTAAAGCATTCACAAGTATAGCTTTTAAACGCATTTGTTTCATCTGCATGTTTACATCATGTATCTGCTCCTTGTTCCGCTTGGTTAAATTCGTAAATACCGCTGTATAGAGCTATAATGTTGGGTGGGGAAGAGGAATTGTATTGTGATTCACGAGTAATTAGTTCCACTTAAGAGCAACTAAATGGCACTCACGTAAGTAGCTTCAACTTCGACAGATTCACCTTTTTCTTGATTGGTTGCTATTATTGTCTCTTCATTACGTCGTTTGTGGCTTGTGGCTAATCACATATACAGCCCGATACAATGTTTTCTCTGGATAAATTTAACCATGAATCACTCTTTAGCAAATCCTTTCTCATATCTGCTGAACTTATTTGATTTTAGTTTTGTTTAGTCTATTGCGTGCAAAGAAAACAATTTTGGATTACACAGTTAAGGGCCAAAAAGTCAGAACAAAGGTTGGAAAACCCCACAATATTCCCCAGTTTCAGCTTAATTCTCAATAACCGGAGACCTAATGTAAGTTTTAGTACAACGGTTTATCAACTTTTGGTAAAGGTCTAAGGAAGTTTCGTAGGATACAATCCTTGTGAAACACTTGGCGAAATACAACTACCCGGTAGCTGACTCTGATAAAGTTTCCAAAATTAAAATAGAGCTAGAAGCAAGATACAATCACTGGGTCTTGAAAGATAAAGTAAAAGGGAATGGAATTACCTTCCATTTTATCTACTTTCTTGCGACCAAAAGTATTTCCTGACAACCAATGTCGTGAAACCAATTAGTGCGACTTATCCCAAGAGAAAAGAAAAAAAACATGCCACTACGAATAGAATCTTTTCATCATATCCACACAGCGAGGCCAAATCTATCCGCCCCCGCACGCCACCATGTTCAAGACCCTTAGACCATCACGACTCCCTCGTTTCAACCTCAGACTTTACCACTCCGCCGATCACATAGGCACCAACGCCATCATCAATAACAATCTCATCGAATCGAAAATCTTGACTCGGGCCATTGACTACATTCCTCAATATGGGTTCCATCCTAAAACCATCACCAGATCAATTCACGACTTACAGTACCCTGATTCATTAATTCTGGTACTAACTACATCACCCAGTGGATATTCGCTTCCTATGCAATTGATGATTCATTGGTTGAAATTGAAAAGACAAGAATTGGAAACATTTGCCAATACAACCACCGGAACAAATAGTGAATTATCCGAGGGAGATAAGTTGAAACAATTGATCAAGTATAGATTACTGTTGAATAAACCAATTTTGGGCCAACTAAGTCAAGGTTTAAGTCAGTTAGTAGTGCCTTACAATTTATCAGCTTCAATTGAAGAATTGCTCAACTTAGGTGACGATTTAGCATTTTATGCCGGCGACACATCAAATGATTTTGCATGGTACCTGAAACGTATAGGACTCTGTTCAATTTACGTCAAAAGTGAATTATTTATGTTGAATGATGAATCATCCGATTTTACATTGACAAAACTGTTTGTTGATGAGCGTGTTAATGAATTTGAGAAATTGGGCCAGGGTTACAATGATTTAGAACAATGGGTTGATTTTAATGCTATTAGTTTGATCAATTTGATTAAATCTCAATTAGCTAGAGGGTAGGAGATATCTTTACATGTATATTCTAATTTATTGTGTGTGCGTATCACATATCCCAAAACTAAGCTCTAATAAGTAGCTATAAACAATAGCACCCATTTGCTCCTTCTAGTCTAACTTTGTTGGGTTCTAAGCGCAATTATCTCACCACGAATCTTCTCCATCTCGCCTTCCTCAACTTCAATCTTGGTTTCAACTCGTTTAATCTCCCCTGTAATAAACTCAATCCGCTTATTAACATTCATTGACGCCTCAGCATAATCTTGGGGTAATAATACGGGCCCCGTAAGTTTATATATCTTGTCGGATTCAGACAAGTTGGTAAATTCTTGTTCAACGATTTTATTTTCTTGATACTGCGTTTCCAATGTTGATCGTGATGCTATTAAGTCGTTTAGTGATGATTGGTGGTTGGAAAATTGTAATGAAAGTGTTTCTAGCTTCTTGTTTAAATCAGACATCTTTAATGTATGTGTGTGTATATATCTGCTGTGTAAAGAGACTTTCTGTAAGGTTTTTCATGGTGATTTTTTTTTTTTCTTTTTGATTTTGCAATCGACCCAATTGTCAATTACGCTATTTATTTAAACGAGATCAGAGGAATACTATCCTACGGATGTATTGACGTAGCTACTTGCTCTAATATACGTACCCTTAAAGACTGCAATGGTGGAAGCACTTGAATATTTCGAATTAAAAACCCACCCTTGTGCAATACTTCTGCCTCTTCTCCGCCCTAGGGTAGCTTTTTCAACTTACACAACCTTATTATATCCCAAAACTTGCCATGCACTATCTCACGGTGAAGCCTATATTCATGAAATCCAAACCATAGCTTTAATCCGCTATCATATTTCTGAAGTTGGAAATATATCATTATCATCATTTTCATCAACAACAATTTCAGTAACACGTACCTTGTACCGTCTATTATTAAAATCGCCTCCATATTCATGCATCTCTCTATAATCATCGTCGTCGTCATCGTCGTCGTCATCATCTTCATCTTCATCTTCATCTTCATCTTCATCATATATATGATTGCTATCATGTTTCACATCATTAGATACAAATTCTTCATTAGCATCATGCATTTCCTCATCTTCATCCTCATCTACTTCTTCTTCTTCATCATCATCAACAATGGCCTGATCCGAGCCTACAGAACGATCAAATTGTGGCCGCGGGGCATGATAACTAGTATGTCTCCTTTCATAATCACCATCACGGCATTTTCTACCAACTCCAGTACTGCTACTACTCCTTTGAGAAAAGCTCGCTCTATACTTTTTAGCATTAGCTTGTGACCGTACTTGTTGATACGGGGTGGCAAATAAATCTTGATTAAATATAAACCCTTGACATTCACGTAATGAGATTATAGAATAATTCGAGGCAAATCCACCGGAATAAAACGCGTTTCCCGATTCATAAACATTAAAGTTCTCATCTTGAATCATGGAAGGTGATAAAAATGAGTTTCGCCTAAACCAGGGAGATGAAGTATTAGCAAATGACGAATTTCTTCGTTTGATAATTGTCGGTTCTGGCCGTGGAGAGACTGTGGCGTTGGCATTAGTGTGAGCAGTTTGAGACTTTGGTGATGTTGGAGATTTGGCCCTTAACATTTTATTTGTTGTTGTTGCTGGTGACGTTGCCATTTGTTTGTGTGAAGAAACTGTGGTGGTTGTAAGTGCAGTTGCAGATGAAGTCGATTTGCGTCTGATTTTAGTAGTTGAAGAGTACAGAAAACCACTCATAGAGGCCGGGGCTATATATGTATTTGGATAATACGCGTTTAATTTGTGTGTGTGAGTATTAGTTGATGGTATACTTGTGTAGCTTTTAGCTGGTGGTGGAGGTACAGACTACTGTCGTGTTCAAAGTGTGTGACTGATTTTGCTGTTTCCTAATAATTTTTGTGTACACAGTATGAAAGCATATGTCTTGTGCTATTGTTGAGTCTTATCGCCATTGTCTCGGTCAAAATGAAATGGTTATGCGCTACCATCAGTTGAAACGAAACAACCGGGTAGATTACTACACTTGGCCCTTTGCTAAAGCCCCTTCTACAGTATCAAGCTGGTTTCCAAAATCGTAAACATCGTTATTAAATAAGATACATATTTTATTTAAACTTCAACACCTTGTTGAGCATTTGTTAAATAGTTCCGTCCCCTTTCTTTCAACTTCATCATGACAAAGTTTAAGCCTTGTCTTGTATTTTGTATATTCTTGGTAAACCTCCTATGACTCCATTCTTCAACTTTCAGTTTCAACCCAAACAAATTAGAAGAAAACTTCACTTTTGAATCAACGATAGTGCCACCTAATCCATCATGACTGCCCGCTTGCATGCTCTCTTTTTCACTGTGATATTTCAAATATTCCTCTACCCGTATAAACTTTCGATGATCGATATTACTCGTGTATGAAATCAAAGTATTCGTCCTGGGATTTATTATTGATTTTTCAATTATCCACGAATTCAAATTAGCAACACCAAGGAACGGCTTGATAAATTTAGGCAATTTGCCAGTCTTGACTATAACCCGAGTAGTACATAGCTGACCCTGCTTATCGATATATGATTCCAATGTGTCCACCGATAATACATGTTTGGAATACGGGTTGGGGTATCGATTTATAAATGCTAAACTAGCAGTTTCAAAATCAAAATCATATCGATGCTTGTTTTCAAAATATAAGACCATTGCTTTGAAGAGTTGGAAAGTGTGGTCGACTATTGACGTGGTAGTTTAGCTGGTAATAGGTGCGGACTGTGGCTATTAGTCTCAGAAAATAATTGGCTCTAAAGGACAACCAAATAGGTAAAGTTTTCGAAGAATGAGGGGAGACAATGATATTTCGTGAAATTTTTTTTAATTTTTTTTTTTAATTTTTTATTTTCTTCTTTTTTCCGGTAATGTTCCCCTTTCGCACCGAACTTTTGCTAAATGGAGTTAGGAGATTAGTCGGGACTGTGAAGGAGTTCTGATATCCATCCACTAAAGTTGTTGTGGTGTTGATTGAGTTCTCTTCCAAGAATTAACATCGTTGCATGTAAACCGGTAAAACTTGTCTTATTTTAGCTCAACTATGGTAACGAATCAGGTGATCGATAATTATTATTACCGTCTAAAAGCAAATGTTACACGTGACCTTCCTCGGTTACTAATGTGTATACCAAAAAGAGACGTAACTCTTGTATACCCAACTAGGTTTCAACAGTAAAGCAATCATAAAAGATTTATGAGTTTAAAAGTGATAGCTTTTCAAAGTAAATTGGATTACATCTCAGAAATAGGACTACGACACCTTCCCCAAAGCAAAGTGTAGCTCTTGTATGATAATGTAAAATGATGTACCGAGCTATGAACTAGGTTTCAAAAGACCTGACTATATTACCTAAAAAATGAAGCAAGGAGGAAACCAAACTCCGTTGTGTATAACTATTCTAGGCGTCGCAGTAGTAGTGATATATTTGGATCGTGCATACAACAGAATTGAGAGAAATGTGTGAAATTGAAGTTAAGACTTTGCATTGAAATTATGAATACGCATGTATCATTCGATATTGAATGAAGCAAAAAGGAAATTTGCTAGTGTATTAACAAGGGATATACAAGGAAATCCATAATGTTCCTGAGTCGTTCAAAATATGTACCTTAGATTAATATGCTCCTGGTTATGCTCTCTATTAAGATCATATATATATATATATATATGGGCTTGTGTCACCATTCACATCCCTAATTAATACTCGTGTTTCGGAAAAACTATTCTAAATCCACTTCCTAAATTACAACCCTAAGAAGAGCTAAGTTAGGAAGTGTATTTGTCAGGGTGGAAATGTGGAACGAAACAAAGTTTAGATCTAAAGGAAATTAAAACCTTTAAAACCAGGTCAAAAAACAAGAAAACTGAGAAAGTGACATTCGCTCTAATTTTAAAGAGTTGTTGGTTCCAACTAAACTTTGTGTAAATGGGGACTATACATCTAGGATTAAAGGATAAATCCCGGGCATAGAATCCAGCAAGTATTAAACGGCCAAAAGTTCAAGCCAAACCCAATTTTGCAGCTCAAAGTAGTTGGCCCCACATTACAAACAAATCTTTTAGCCAAGTTTGGTAGGTAATGAGAGAATATCAAATAAAATTTTTGAATTATCAATAACACAAGCATGTTCTCGGAGCCGATTCAATTCAACGCAAAACACACCTTACAAGAAACTTCGTAGCCCTAGTAGACAGAAACTTTAAAAAATCGACATAACTAAATCACAAATGAGCAAAAGTTAGAGCAGTTTAACTTTTTGGAGGCAAAGTTGTTGAGCTATATCCTTCTCATCTGTTGGAGGCAGAACAGTACAAATAGAATTTTGATATGAGAGCAAATATGGATCCGTCTCTCTTCCCTAAAACAGAATTGAAGATCCTATTAGACTTTAGATAAAGGGAGGTTGGGTTCCGGAAAGATGCGAAATAGTAACAAACGCTCACCCGTTTATCTCCACACTATAATATTTAAACCTAAATCAAGCTTTTAGGATTTGCCCTCACTTTTTGCCCCACTTCACTACTACTATCTACTCGATCTCTTCAGATATTAGAGAGGTTTGTGTCATTTTCGGTCTTTTTTATATTGTGTCACAAAACTGTTCCCATTAGCTGAAATATACAGCTTTGTAAAAGGAACATGATTAGACCCATCTTCAAATGCAAATTAAGCCAAGGTATCATAAGGTTGCTAAATTGAACCAGTATACCTTGGCATACACTTCTTGGACATAAATTAAAACCAAGCAGTTAATGCGTTCCACTATTCGTAAGTCCATTTTCTCCTACTGTATTCGCAAAGTTTAATTCGAAAGAGTAATAAGACTTCTTTTCAGATTTAAGTGAACACCAACATATGATCTTTGACTTTCTGTTTTATTAGCTAATAACCAGCCCCACATTCCCTTTGATCGTGTATTTTAGGCATATTCTATTCGATATTAACTATATATACTGCTTCTTATCATCTCTCCATCTTCTCCCTTCTGGACGTTTTATATCGTACCTTTGTTACACAATTATCACTTCAACCTCAATAAACACAAACAGCAATAGCAGAATATAAACCAAATCCGGAATGTCATTTTCCAAACCACAAATAGTGAAATTAGAGAACCAGGAGAAGTTTGAGGATGACTTATACTCGTCCGCATCAGGAACCACATCCCAAACCCACAGACTTCGTGGATATTGGGACACATTCCTCAATGGCTTTGAAAGGGCCCACCAACAAATGTGGTTGGGGCCGATTTTAAAAAAGCCATTTCCAAAAACGAATTACGATTAATGTCCTTAACCACTGGTTTAGGTACCGGTTTATTGGTGGCTTCTGGTGATAAATTGCGTATGGCTGGTCCTGCTGGTGTCTTGATTGCTTATGCTATAACGGGGTTAGCTATGCTTGCACCAACAATTTGTTCCGTCTCGGAATTATCGATTGCCTACCCTGGTTTACCTGGTGGATTCCAATCCTACTATTCCAAATTTATCGATGACTCAATAGGATTTTCTTTAGGTTGGAGTTATGCTTTCCAGTGGTGCTGTATCATTTCATTGGAGTTGGTGACGGCGGCAATGACGATCAAGTTTTGGACCTTATCTGTGAATCCCGAT
>NW_026261765.1:0-10192 GCF_024628925.1 Lodderomyces margitis
TTGGCTTTTGTTTGATTTCAAAAGTGGAATCAGATTCACCAAAGTTTGGGTTGATGAAACTTGGTGGTGATTGTTTGAGAACGACTTGTGTAGATGTAGTTGGGGTAGACATTATTAATGTTGATGCTATATATCTATTCAGTTTTCTTTACGGAGTGAAAATTCAATTACTATTTATATACCAATTGGAAAAGGAGAACAGCGAAATGAAAAAAAACAAACTTTCCATTGTATAACTCGTATTTTGCCATTCGTTAGTAGACAGCCACAATTTCTGACAAGAAAACCGCAAGTTTTGTCCAACAAAAACCTATATTAATAATAGCACTGCATCACTTGCTTTTATTTTCCGTTATTTTACACAAACCCAAAAGAAAAGACATAACTCCGGATGTACTGAGACTTTGTTGCAATTGTGTACATTTCGGAGTTAGTTCCAAGATGAGAGTGAGAGTGAGAGTGAAAGTGAGACACGCTGATCACAAGAGCGGGAACAGGAATGGGGATATTGCGCCTCATTTGTAATCATATGGGGGCACCTGTGACATTTATTATCCTTTTTTGGGTCTTGCCCGCTATCCGAAAGTAGTAGAGCGTAATCGAGTGGAGATCTAGTAGGTGAAAAGGGTTTTATTTTTCTTCAACATTCTACACTTTTCTGCGTCGCATACCCTAAGGGCATCGTGCTATATTCCGAAGGCGCACGACAGCGGAAATACAATAGACCTGATAACCGTTACCAGTGGTCGTCGACACAAAACAAAAAAAATAATTTCTATCAATACAGAAAACTATAGAGTGTAATCGATTATTAAGCTAAATCACCGACACCCCAACTGCATAATCTACTTCTCAAATCCACTAGTGTTTGCCACTGACGCATCATGCTCATCTCTCTTTATCGCCTCTTGGTTCCAACTTAATAAATTGACATCACCAGTCTTTCTTGGTTTGATGAAATTGATAACTAATAAAGCCAATCCCAATACAAAACATATTCCTCCACCAACCATCCAAGCAATACCTAAAAAGTCATTCTTGCCACCAATTACCGATCTTTGTGATATATATATGTATTTCCCACCATTATAGGGCAATACGGGGAAATGTAATCCAACATTGATTTGATAAGTTCCCTGTTTCAATGTTGCTGAGTCGTTTCGCAAGGCTAATTTGTTAAATGTTGCTAAGGCGCTTGGGCGCATCCAGTTTTGAAATTGGGGCCATTGTGAAATATCAGGCACGTTTGTCTCATTATATCCATCAGGGTACTTCTTGTACCAATTTGGTGGGGGAACTATTTCATTGTGGTTGTACTTGGTCTTCTTATACCTATTCTTGTCAGTTGACCAGTTGATACCCTCTTCAGTGAGTTTGACTGTTTTATCGGAACTTGTACCATTGACAGCCTCAAATCCAGTGGAGTAAGTGTCGTTGAACAAACTATTGGCTATAAGTCCACACGGATATATCTTCTTTCCGTCCCTTTCTGATAATGGTTCACAATTTTGTCCAACAGTGTTTTTGATGTCATTTAGACTTGCAGCTAACCCATTCAATTGATCTTCACTAAATGATTTAACAAAACGACGATGGTTGGCGTGGAATTTGTGTAGTCTGTAGTAAAGGTAAAGAGGTCCTTTCATTTCAGTCAACACCTCAAATTGTATTTGACAAACTTTTTTATCTTCCTCAAATTGTTGTGAATCGTCAGTCACTATTCTCCAAGCAAAGCTGGGTTTATGGTCAGCAAATTCTCTTTTAAAGTTGTAGTCGGTGTAATTATCTGGTATTGGAGTAAACACATTTTCCATCGCCAAATTTTGACATTGAGTGTATTCGATAGTTATATCCTGGATTCTGTCTGATGCATACCACATGGCAGCTCCAAGAGGCACGAACACTATGGCTATAGCCACTAGTAATGGAATCACAGTTTTGGCCGTCAACACCGGATTGTAAGCTTTTAATCGTTGTTGCCTAAAAGGATGGTCTGATGGTCTTCTGGTCTTTTCCTTGTTGTCCGTGTCCAACGGCTCGTCTTCGGATGACGATGCAGAATCATATGCATCATCTTGTCGACTATCCCCGTTTGGTTGATGTGTGTACCCGTCATATCTTGCTGTTGCTGTTGCTGTTGCTTCAGGATCAGCCAATCCAGCAGTTGGCTCCGGTCTTTCTGAATCGTATGCGTAGTAACTTGACGCCATTGTATGTACTGGTGAATCAAAATTCTGCTTTACTAATCAGATTCCAAAGGTTAATAAGGCGCAAAGTTTCCTCAGTATCCTTTTTTTTTTGTTCTTTTTTTTTTTTTCCCTCAATTGTTATTTATTTAAAAGCCGAACCTCACATTTTTGATCCCGAAGATTATTCGTATTGATAGTTTTGCAACACTGGGATACTCTATGTGCAAATTGATCAAGCGACGCTTATATATGTAAAGAATAGAGGATCATGGCCGGAAGTGGTTAGCCTTGAGGTCCGTTTAGAGTTGACACTAACTCTTAATCAGTCCTTGAATTGGAATCAGCCTAGTTAGCTCCAGCTTTCGCCAGACAATTCCGGTTCCGGTTAACATGGTCGATCAATATGTATTTAGTCCATAGCTGCTTATCTCCTCTGGAAACTCTTGCGATAGGTATCACCCAATCGAGTGCTGCCAATTATCTCGGGTGAGTGTGTAGATCAACAATCGCGCAAATTGGTTAAGGGAAAAAAAAACAGGACGATTAATTCATACTTTGCAGTTCATAGAGCCTCTGTATCCTTTGCTAATCCACCCCAGAGCTATAATGTCAGTGAAAATTACTGAAAAGACACAAGTCCAGAGCTTGATAATTGACAAATATGATTACTTTCTTTTTGATTGTGATGGAGTGTTGTGGTTAGGTGATCATTTACTTCCCTCCATTGGTGAAACTTTAGAATACCTAAGACAACAAAAGAAAACCGTGATATTTGTCACCAACAACTCAACCAAGTCACGTAGTGACTATTTATCAAAATTCGAAAAAATGGGTATTTCCAATATAACTAAACTGGAGATTTTTGGATCATCATTTGCATCAGCAGTTTATGTTGATAAAATTTTGAAGTTATCCAAAGATAAGAAAGTTTGGGTGTTGGGTGAAGAAGGGATTGAAAAGGAGTTGCATGAATTGGGTTATGCTACAGTAGGAGGCACTGATCCAGATTTAGTTAAAGATGGAGTCAAGTTTGATCCAAATACCAACTTGTTTGACAATTTAGATGCTGATGTTGGTTGTGTTGTTTGTGGATTGACGTTTAATATCAATTACTTGAAATTGTCCCTCACCATGCAATATTTGCTCAAAGATGACAAGAGTATTCCATTTATTGCCACTAATATTGACTCTACGTTCCCCATGAAGGGTAAATTATTGATTGGAGCAGGGTCAATTATCGAAACAGTAGCATACGCAAGTGGAAGACAACCAGATGCTATATGTGGTAAGCCTAATCAAAGTATGATGAATTCAATCAAAGCCCAATTGCCGGGATTGGAGAAAAATCCCAAAAGAGGATTGATGATTGGGGATAGATTAAACACTGATATGAAATTTGGAAGAGATGGAGGGTTGGACACAATGTTGGTCTTGACAGGGATTGAAACTGAAGCTAATGTGAAGCAATTACCAAAAGAGGATGCGCCAACGTATTATATCAACAAATTGGGTGACGTATATGAATTTACCCACTAAGTCCTAAATAGAATTGTGGAACCGCTTACAAATACGCAGTTGGAGATGGAGATTGATAATAGATTGATAATATAGACTAGATAGACTGGTTTAATAGACAAATAAAAATATACATGCTGCAATTAGACAAACTATATTTATCAGTTATCAGCTAAGAAGTTTGTCAACTATCTACTCCTTGTATTTTAAGAATTTAGCTTGAGATAACTTTGTCTGAGAATACGAAAAATCGCTCATGGGTAAACTCAAGCGATGAAAGTGATCGTCTAGTTGTTTGAAAATGCCTTGCCTTTACTATTCAGTAACAGGTTCGGCAACTTAGTAGTTATCATATCTCCTATCATTTAGGGCTGCGAAAATATCAATTCAATGCAAGTAATTTCAAACTGAAATGGGGCAAAATTAAAGGGAAAGTGTAACAAAAGAAGAAAACAAAAATTAATGCACGTTAATCTAGACTCGTTTCGAGTATGGACACGTTTGTGGTCTAACAATCTATAGAAACTCCTTTCAAAGAGAAAGTTGAACAATAAATACATGGGAACCCTTATTTATAAAAGAAAGTGAAAAAAAAAAAAGACAACAAACAATAAGCAATGAACAATAAACCAGCCATTCATCATAAAAACACACAAAAGTCTTTGAAACTTTGGTGTATATATATATATATATGTGAATACAAAAACGAGTCACAACGCACACCAATAAAAATGCTAATAAACAGTAAATAAATATTGCAAACAGGAAGTCTAATTAAACGAAAGGACTATCATACCAGTGAAAGCAAAGATAATTTAAGAAGTGCTACATGGAAAACAAAATAGACATAAAATCAAAACTAGTAAAATGCAATATGGGGTTTTATTTACTCAAGTCTTCTACACTTTCCTTCCTTCATACATATGTGCTTAACGTTGTATGTATTTTTTTAGAGAAATGACCAAGAAAACAACACGTATTCCTATTAGTTTATGAGCCAAGATCCAAGCAGATCTATTTCCCCCAACATATGCTCTGACGTCATTGATTTTCAACGTCTTTTTTTGTGCTTTGTCGTTCTTTCTTTCTAGTTTTAACAACAATTACACTACCCCAAGAAAATCAACTCATATTATTTTTTCTATGTATGTATGTGAGAACCATTTCGGAACCAATTCTATTTATGTGGGTCTTTTTATTTTGTACTTTTTTTTTTGGCAAAGGCCTAAGAAGTTGGATCTATTCGAATTCTTTGTAAAGACGAGGGTAAAGGAAGAAGGTGTGTACATATCTACTCATAACTATTGTGTGGCTGTAGTAATAAATGTAGTGTTTCTCTGCAAGTTCTGCAAAGTCTTTAGCGCTATGGGAGGGAATCAGAATCAAATGGCCAGAATCGATTCAAGCGAGAAGAATCAAAAAAAGAACATCTACGACATTGCATTAATACAACAATAATTTTTTTTTTAACTTTATTGTTTTGACACAACAACAAACAATAGCAAAAAAAAAAAGACTAACCAACGTCTAACGACATTGTCAATTTTCAAAGGAACTACATACTTATTATATTTCAAGGGATCGGGTTTCCATCAAATATTGAATTAAACATAAACAGATTGTATCATCATATAATTGTGTATATTTTGAATAGGAAACAGATACTGGTTGGCACCACCTAACTTTTACCACCAAGTGCAAAACAATTTCGGATACTAAAAGACTAACAAACTGTTTTGCCACTTAGGTTATTACAACTAAAACATTGACCTGACCAATCACACTTGATAAAACTATCGAGACTTTATCAAAGCATTTTCAGTGAAATTAGATATATATATATATGTGTAACACCAGAGTACAGTAGTCCCCCCAGTAAAGCCACTATTTACGTCGGACCCAATACAACCATACGTACACACACACAAATTGGTTCTTTTTTTTTATTTTTATTTTAATTTTAATTTTTATTCTTTCTATTGTAAAAGAGAGCAAAATTACATCATTTTCATTTTACATCACACACATCAACACCACCAGAAGAACATTTAATTTTTTATTTTATTTTATTTTATTTTTTATTTTTTTTTTTTTTAAATTTCATTTTTTAATTTTTGTCTACTAAAAAGAAAAAAAACAACAACCCATCATATCATCCCCCTTTTAATAACATACAATTGAAGCACCACAGCTTGGTTACAATCATACACTGTAACACACTCACAACAGCATATCATTAATATATATATATAACAAATTCAACAACCAACCAACCAACCAAACTAACTACTAAACAATATGTCATCACCACAAGGAGGAGACGACGAAGAGAGATATGTGCCTGATATTTATTCATCCGATAAACAGCACAAATTACAGGATTCTAAACTAGTTGACTGGGGGGTATTTTCCGAAATTTTACAAATGGATGAAGACGAAGAAGGGTTTTCTCAACAATTGGTGGAAACTTTTGTATCACAAGTTGAAGAAACATTTGATAAAATTGAACAATATTTACAGGAAAAAGATTTAGAGCAGTTGAGTTCTTCCGGTCATTTCTTGAAAGGATCAGCTGCAGCTTTAGGATTGACTTCCATATCAGAAGAATGTGAACGTATTCAAAACTATGGGCACAAGATTAATTTCGATAACTTTAGTCAGGCAAAAGGTCAATCTAAAAAGGATGTACAGAAGGAAGGCGATAAATTAAAAACGACTAATGGAACCACCACCACGAATACCACCACCAACACCACCACCACAAATGATGGAGAATCATCGTCAAAGGAGACTACAAAAGATACAACAAAAGATGATAAAACATCATCAAGTAAAAATACGGGTGGAAAGAGTATAACGAGTGAAAATGATGATGAATCAAGTGATGGTTTCTGGATAGCAGCAATTGAAGATGCATTATCTAGAGCTAAGGATGGATTTGTCAAAACTAGAAAGGCATTGGATGAATTTTATGCTTAATTCTGTTAGAAAAAGAAAAACAGAAAAACAGAAAAACATAGAAAGAGAAAATGCAGCTGGGATGTATATGAAAAGAGATATAACTATTTACTTTGCAAAACACTCGAAATACGGGCATAAAATTTGTCAAAGGTATGAAGGATATGAGATGAGAATTTTATTGCGTATATTAACGTATGTCTTATAAATGTGTGTATAACACCTGAGTTGATTTAGATAAAACTTTGTACACTTTTATACATCCTTTTTGTATCAACAGCATCTCTGTCTACATTATCATATGCTAATGAAGCAGCTACACCTTTTCTTCTCCTTGTTTTGTTCTTTGCAATAGACACAAATCCATGTACTCAACATTGTACGGCACTAACCTTCTCAAAGGATATGGGATATAAATCAATTTCCCAAGCAAATTATGATGTCCATCTGGATTGATAATCTTTCTGCATTGTAAAATACGCCAGTTGGCATCATCAACGATGGATAAATCAGGTCTCATCAATTGTGGCGTAGACCCTAATTGAGAATTATCAACAAAGTAATCACATTCATTTAAAGGAATTACTTTGTCAGATTCAAATTGATTCTGATTATTCATGTGCAGTGGAACAAATGTTGTTGATTCAATTATGGTCTCTTTTGGTTCATAAAAATCCCCTGGTAATAATCCATCAAATCCCGATTCAACAAATTTTAATCGATAATTTGGTGGTAAATGAAAGGAGTTCGGGAAATGATACCATTCTTTACCAGTACATACATTGACTTGTTGTGTAGACGACAATGATACAGGCAATTGTGATACTGCTTGATAAATGTGTAGTGGAGCCGCATAATTTTCAACCAAATTGACTATTCTCAATACTGAAATGGTGAATGAAGTGGCAATAAATGCAAATTGAGCAGCATAGTAGACAATGCGGGGTAACTTATTCTTCACAAATGCTGTCAACTTAGATATAGTGATTGCTGCTGATAGCGTAATCAATGGATAAATGGGATACATAAACCTTTCTTCCTTATGGGGTTGGCTGAAAAATATGCCACACCAAATTATCAACTGGGCAGATACAATTGTACTAAATCGGTTGGCGTTAGTTGTGATGAATGGATTAAGCAAAACTCCCAAAGCAGCCAACGGTAAAATAAACTGAAAATTTAACAACAAGTTGAGAATGTAATAACTTAATGGCTCAACTCCGAAAATCTCGGGTCCTTCACCATCACCACCAAAGACATTATACAATACAATATTTATTGGCACAAACACCAATTTCTGCAAGTAAAAGGAATCAATTAAAGTGATAGTGCTGACTATGCATAGCAAAACCAACCCAATTTTGATTAAAATGACAGCTGATATACGCTGCTGAGCAATTTGCCATAATGTGTAAACTCCAATAGGTAAACCTAAAGCTAATGCAAAGGGCCATCCCAAGAACCCACCAATTAAATACCAAGTAACTGCTTTCAACAAGTTACTACTTCGATCGCGTGTTTTTTCGTTATTAACGACAAGACTTCTAAAAATATAGGTATTTGCCAATAGTGTCGTTTGCGAAGCCAATGAACTGGGCAACAATGCCACACCACCATGGCTCATACCGACATTAATACTGGTTAGAAATAGCCACCAGTTGGCCAAATTCGTTGAGTAATAATGCAAATTGGCAAATAAATTCAATTCGACAAATGAAGTGAACCCACAAAGTGCCACGACACGTAACCCATAAAACACATTGATGGGAGACGCACCAAATAGCTGAATCACTTTACCGATGATGTAATACGGTATTAGATAAGCATATGATCGGATGGAGTACACGGGTGAATATTCCCATGTTTGTTTACCAAATTGACGCAATAGTAAATTTAGTGGTTCCCAATAATTAAATGTTTCATCACAATCTCCAATAATCATGTACAAGGATGAGTATAGTCGAAATGCAACATTGAGAAAGATTAAGCCGTATTGAGTTTTAGTTAGTCCCATCTTGGGATATATATAGTGGTCAAATGTGTTCCAAAATTGAGCTCCATATAATTTTTTTTTGTTTTGTATACGCAATCGAGTAAAAGTAGAGATACTATTAATTCTACATTTCACAGATGCAAACATGCAAAAAACATGTAAACATATGTTGCAAGGGCCAAAAAAAAAACAAACACGTACATTCAAAATGGGAGCCTGTGAGAGCATCTCCTCTCTAGTCGTTACTTCTCCAGTATCTCAAACTTGTATATCTCTATGTTGGTCCTATCTACAGTATCAACAAAAGTACGTCAATTGAACTCGTCCTCATTCTTCTTCAAATCACGTTTCTAGTCCCCTTGTCCTAGTTTCTCATACATCCTTAGGATTAATACCAGGAACATACCTTGGGAATCTAAACTTGCTCTTATCATGATACAACTCCTCATCCAAACGTTGCTTAACTTCATCGCTAGTTGCACTCTCCTTAACCAATTTTTGTCTTTCTTCTTCAGCAAAATAACGTCTGGCAATATTACGATCATCTTCTGCTAAAAGCAAAGGTTCTAAATGGAATCTAGCCCATTTTTTCTCTCTTGTCAATTCACGTTGCTCATTGACACCTTGATAATAACGATAAAATCCAAATGACATGATGGCTAAAATACCGAAAAAGTAGGTTGTGCCGGAAAATCCACGCGATGGTAAATTTCTCTTCCATTGGATGGGATCATAGCCTCCTATTGGTGGTAAATCTTGCATTTTATTTTATTTTTTTGGACGGGAGGGTAAGATATGTATTTGGTCAATCAGTGTAACCTTTGTTAACAGCTTTTACTCTCTTCATTTTTTTTTTTTTTTACTTCACCTTTCGTTCTCTTTCTCTCTCTCTTTCTCCCTCTTTCTCTTTCTCGCTTTCTCTGTCTTTCTCTCTTTGTCTCTTTTTTGATTATATTTTTGTATCTTCTCATTGGTGAAACTTTGTGTCGACGCTACCTAAAGTTTGGACAGACCAAATAATTGGTACCCATCCTACCATATTGATGCAGAGGCATGAGCTTAAACAAGCTAAGCAAATTTGCCTTTGGTCGTTGTTCCTTTAGTGGAATTGTTGGGTATTTGACTAATATATAACTAGCCCCTTACGCAATAATGCCAATATCAAATACGACGAATGTCTCTGGAAGAAGAGGATCTAAATCGACTCATTGATGGGATTCAGTGAACATACCTAAAAGTTATAACATCATGCGGAAGCTGAAATAAGGCTACCAAAGCGAGTGGTGGCTGGTTTTAACGTTAAAGATCAGATTGGCTGGGTGATTAAAGACTTCAAGGGGCTTCTACATCTAAACAATTGGACAGATCAATTGGCAATGAAGTGTTTCTCCACATTACGCATCATGTAGGGGAAGTGATTGAGGCATTAAGTAGGCAATTTACGGTGCAAGGAAAGAAGATTACAGGAGTTGAATGAGCTACGGGGTGTGTTCAGTAACACATCCAAATTCAGTAGACGGGAGATCACTTGTGGTAT